>NC_056750.1:629452921-629455421 GCF_019279795.1 Protopterus annectens | reverse complement strand
ATATCTGATCTCACACAGGCTCCAAGAACCATATACCAACTTCTTCTTATGCAAACTCATTTTGAAAATCACATTGATATTTTTAAAATAACTTCACTTTCACTTTCCATAAATGCTTTGATGTTCTTTAATATGAAGAAACCTTTTGACTTGTATTATTTTTTTTCTTGCAAACACAGAGCATTTTTCTATCTACAGAATTTTGTAACAACAGCACCTAAAATATTACACAACATTAAGACATTAGAAATGCAGTGCAACATAACAGCATTGCACAAATTCTTATACTGCATGGTACATCTATAAATCTCATCTGAGAAATGTAGTGTGCAAACATTTTGCAGCTAGCCTGAATTTCAATGACAAATGTCAGACTCCCACAATGAATAATGGTATTAGATTCCTTCCAGATATTTTTAGTAAATGAAAGTCCAATTTAGACCTCTTTCTTATTCTGTAAAAACTCATTCTGTATTTAGACTATGGTACAGTGCTGTCATTTAGTGGGCATTCAGTAGTAATTCCTTATGACTTTCAACAGCAATATTATGTAAGTAATAAGGTAATGTCTACTAGTACGTAGCTGAGATGTTTGGAATTGCATACCATCTCCCAGAAAGTAGCCAATCTCTCCAAGTATACCACCACCACCAAAACCCATCTAAACATGCCAAGCACTACATGTTTCTGGAAAGTATTTACTTTCAGTATTAAAAAAACAACCTTATCCCACTCTACTATTCTAGAAAAAAAAATTTACAATAAAAATGTGTAACTTTATAAAATAAAAGCACAATGAATATGTCCTGGCTTTTTCTAAACTTTATAGTCTATAAAACTGTGTCACAGAAATATAAAGTATTTCAAAAACTTTTACACATGGGGATATACATAGCATAGGACCTTATGTCTACCAGTCTTTGGACCTATTTGACTACTATATTCAAACCCATAAGAAAACTGCTGTTTTTATTCTGGCATAGAGGACTTCTGAATTCTTATAAATTTCTCATTCTTCTCAGAGTTAAACTGCTATCATAAGCAGAATAAGTAAATAAATAGCAAAAGAAAATGATCAATTTGTTAAAGAAATTAATGTCAGATTCAAAACTGAGCACATGTATAAAAACGGTTTAGTGTTTTGGTAGATTATTTAAATAATTTAATTAATTTAAATGTGTGTTCTATTTATCTGCTTACCTTATAATCTGACTTGTTCCTGGGGCTTTAGAACATGTGTGCAGTTGTCTGATAATTTTTTTAACTTGCTGCATTTATAAGTGCATGGCTACTGGTCAAAGTACTCCAGGGCGCTACGTTTGCAGATCCTCTCTGTTTCCACATATCTTTCTTCTCAATTAACCTTATCTGATGAGCTATTTATAGCTCTGCTGCTTAGATCCTGAGAAACTGGATTGTTTCTAGGTAAGATGTAATTATTAAGGGCATTTTAATTTTTGGACAGACTATTTTCACAATTGTCATTGGTAGAGCAGTAACAGAGGAGTACACAGTATATAAGAATTTTGTTTTCTCATTGTCTTGATTTAAAGTTTTACTCACCTGACTGTAAGAAAGAAAACTTTAATGAAGCAGGAGCCATTAATGTATACACTCACCTGTGTACTTAACAAACGTTTTCCTGCCTGAATCAGCAGCCATTTAAAATCATCCTTATGGCACAAATGGCATTCTACTACAATTAGTCAAGGCAGATACTGTGAGAAAGAATTTTGAAGAAGGGATTTTAAAAAGCAGAGGGACTGGTACAAAGGCATATCTTTCTAACATTACTATTGCAGAATGCCTTCACTGTACTAATAAAATGTGGATAATATAGGGATGCTTTTATTAAAATAGGAAAGAATGTTAGGCAGAAATGTAAACAGAAGTAAGACTGGGTTATAAGTACAGATAAAGCAATTACTTCTGAGAATTCTGTACCTAAAGTTACAAAACTAGAAGTAAGTGAAGGAACTAAGTTGGTCCAGATGTATGCTGTGGCATACATTTTAACAACATCTCTGAAATCCACAAAGGCAGCAGGATCTGGGAAGGTGAAACCATCCTTGTCAGTCATGGGGTCAATGATTAAAGGGATAACTGGAAAAGATAGATATATGTTTCCAGCAACTATGAAGAAATCTCAGCAAGCAACAGATATAGCAAAATTTTATTGAAGCAGTGCCAGTAAAGGGCAGTAAGTGCTTCATAAAGAAACCCGCAGGAGGTTCTGTAAAATCTCATTGGTAAATAACTGCATCCATGCAACTGGTACTCTAAAAGCTGTTTTGTGGACATAAAAGCAATCATAGTATGTTAATGATTCTAGAGTTTGTGCCCTTCTGTAAGCAGTGCCACCACTGTACAAGGCACCGACCAGTCTTTTTGGGAAGTTAAAACAAAGAAGAGGCAGGTGGGCTGCTGAAAGCTTCAGGATCCTCAATGTAATGAAAAAGCATAAGAAGAAAGTCCAAAGGAAGAAATATGACCCAAGAAT
>NC_056750.1:629107921-629132921 GCF_019279795.1 Protopterus annectens | reverse complement strand
GAGAGCAGCTACATCACTTTTCTGTGGGCAATCGATCGTGTTTGAAAACATGTAAAATAAAGGAGTCAGGAATGAGAATCATTTTGGACCAAAAAATCATTTACAAGAATATCGCAATTATGGAAGCTAACAAGGTTGACAACAAACATACAGAAGCTAACAGCGAGGATTCCAAGCAGCAACTACCTCTTTTACAGTGTTGCCCCAATAATGGAAAAGTACTGTTCTAACTCTTACCTTCTATTTTTTTATTCTTTTCTAATTATCAAACATTATTCATTATTATTTATCAGCTACTCGTGGTTTGCAATGTGTTAATTGTATTGCAATAACTCTTACTTAATGTTGTTGTATACAAGTGTGTGTGTGTGTGTATGTGTATGTATATACACACAATACACACGTGCATGTGCTTAATAATATATAGATATATATGAACACACATATACATACTTCTCAACTATCCAGATTTTTGCCTCATATTTTTGGTCTGTTCCTCATAAAATTTCTGCTTTTCCTGCAAATTATTCAGGTTTGAAGTCACCAAATAATTATTAAAGAATGCCAGACATCTGAGTTTCAGACTTAACATCCTTCAGTAAATACATAATTCAAAACGTGTTATTCTACCAACTTTCTAAGTTTTTAAGAACAGTTTTAACATCTGTCCCTATTTTGGTGTTTTCTAGTTTTCTAGTTTTGTTCAGATTTCTTGCACTGAGAAGTTGATACGCGCACACCCACACATAAATATTGTCACTCAGTACCCCATTACTGTAAACCAAGTTTACAAATTTTGTTCATTTATCCCTCATTGTCAGGCACTGTTCCACATTTTGAAGATGAAATCTTGACACTGAGCTACGAATTCAGGTAATTTTATTTTGAATTGGCGGTAATTATTGCACAGTTATCCATGTAATTACCTGCTGGCCAAACAGAAAAAATACATTCCCACTTACACGACAAAACCTCTGTCAATAAACCCTATACTGATTGAACAGTCTTTACAACAGAAACTTAAGAGTTTTGAGATTTGAAAAAAAAAAAATCCAACAAACCACCCGTAATTTCCGGAAAAGTGTCATGGTTACGTTTTGCAAGATGGCTGCGCCCGTAAGTTTCCCGTGGTGGATATTTATATATATTTTTTTGGTTGAATTCAAAACTTGCTTAACGCTGTAACAGTTACGTATTATTTGTATCGTATGATATGCTGGTAATATGGGTTAGGAATTGTGATGATACTGTTTTGGGGGTCGCTAGATAACACCGTTCAAATATTGTCATTTTGGGTCTTAAAATGCCGATGTTCCTCCAAGTTCCACATTGAAAGGGTCTGTTACATATTCATTGTGTTAGGATCTTTTGTAACTGATATCCATAGTAGTAATATCAATCAATAGTATTAAAACATATTCATTCATCAAAATAAGTTTCTATAAATAGCATATTTTAACCATGCTGTGAACTTCCTAGTAGAAGCTGTTAGTAGGTGTTCCACATTTTGCCAATTTGTTCCACTTTATGAGAGGAGATAGTGTTCCTCATTTTGGAAATGGAAAGTTGAGAACTATGGAAAGTTGCTGCTTGTTTAAGACTGGTCTTCCTTTCACTGAGCTGCTTTCCTCACACACACACCCACAGTTCTGCAACAGCGTAATGCGCACTTTACTGTATGTTTTCATAGATAATAAAATTGAAAACGTTATTATAGTTATCGTTATTGTAACTATATTGATTTCCGCCTTGAACTCCTAAACATTGGAAACTGTTCTTTATTAGGTTTTCTCATAGGAATGTTTCAGTGGCATGGTTCTGTGGTAAACATAATTCATTGCATATTAAAAATCTTAAGTGCATACAAAACAGTCTATAACGATATATTATCTCGGATAATATAGTATTATTGTAGATTATTTTGTATACACGTGTTTTACATATAGACAAGCGATTTTTTAAACTTAAGAATCTGTTAAAAAGCAAGACAAGATATTGTATTTCCTTCGAGTATCTACAGTATTACGGTCCCAGACTCGAGTCAATGGCCATCAGGTAGAAGTGCACATATTTGGTGAATCGATTCTAGATAAATGATCAACCCGGACAAATTAATTAAGTAAATTAATGTGTAACATGAGCATGTTTAAATTTGGTAAAAAGGTATGGCTTGGATTATCCAGAATCCAATTAAAGCAGATTGTTTTGTTTGGGGACAGCATGGACAGGAGTGTTGCTCTAAATTCTGAGTCTTAGTGTAGAAAATGAATTGTTTCAAACTAGTATTGAGAGGTATTCATGGACAGTCTAAGGAGACGATGCAGGAGAGCTTTGTAGCAGACTTAGGGTTACCACCTGTCCCACTTTGCGAGGGACAGTCCCTCTTTGGGCAGTTGTGTCTTGACAAAAAATATTAAAAAAAAAATGTCCTGAAAAATTGTAGACATAATTATGTCCATATTTTTGTAGCGGACTAGAGGTTTTAAGATCCATCTAACCTCTCTTTGATTCCATCTACAATGTCTTTTTTACCTATTTTTGCACATGGGGTCAGGGTGTCATTTCAGCAGTGACAGTAATCTAGAGCTAGGGTGCACTCTGATGGGTGGCTAACCTTGTCACATTTGTTCTTCCATACCACACACGCATGCTCCCTCACACTCGCATGTGTGGCCAGTTTAGAGAGTTCTTACCGTCTACTCTACAGCTTGTCGTTGGAATGTGAAATAAAACCAGAGCAGGAGACTTGCAGACTCAACACACAAGGCATAGGAAAACCTCTTGCTGTGAAGGGGCAATGCTATCTGCTGCTCTACTGTTCTGCCAGTTATTGCATTGTTTATTTTGCATTTTTCTATAATCTTTTTTTCTGTTTTTGTGCATATGTTGAGATGTAAGTTGTTGGAAATGGTACAAGTCTTGATAAGTTTAAATTATATGTGTTTATCATAGCTGTCTTTTTCTGAGTTTACAGTGCATTCTTGTGTTTTTTGTATTATTCTAGTAAGGCTGCTTTTTTACCCTTATTTCTCATTAATTGACATTTCTATGCTGGTATTTTACATTTTTCTTTATTTTTCATAATTACTGTTCAGTTTCCTGGTATCCCTGTATCTGTTACTAATTTTGTTGCACAGTAGTGTATTCTGTTAGTTTCTGTTATGTCATATGTCTCTTAGTGGCTCTTCCTAGTTTAATTTCTCAAACTATTTTGGGTTTCTAGTACCATGATGGGAATGGGTATGATTAGAGTTCCTGAAATTAGTATTGTTTCAGTCTTTGATGTTAGCCAAGAGTGTGCTTCTCAGCAACTGCAATGTGCCCAGAATTGCCTCATTTTGTAATTAACACATGGTTACATATATTGGTACCATATGAAAGTCCAACTGTAAATTCTTTTTTTTTATTAGCCACATTGTTCTCACCACTTTTGGGCAAGTATGCAAGTCCTGATATTTTTATGACTGTGTGTGTGTGTGTGTGTGTGTGTGTGTGTGTGTGTGTGTGTGTGTGTGTGTGTGTGTCTGTCTTGCTCTTTCTGTCTAAGACACTATTCACTGGATATAGTAGTTTCAGTAATCACTGCTAGTTTTATCTTTTTTTTTTCATGGATTACTATATCTAGTTTTCTCACTTCTGTTTTTTGAACTGTTTGTAATGGGTGATCCAATGTGATATGTTTTATCATTTTCTTTAATCCTTTGTGGTTCTTGTTTTCAGTATCTGTCTGTTATTTTGATGTTTTCATACTTGTTATCACTGTTTTAACACTCTTATGTTTTACACAGTTCATGATGTTTCTGTCTCTTGATCTTTATCAGTGTGTGTATCTATTTGGTTTTTCTTAAGATTATTGTGTCCTTGGTTGAAAAGGTCTTCTTTGCTCTCTGTCCCTGTTGTGTAATTCGTTGCACAATCCAGTGTTTTTCAAATAATTATTTTGAAAAAATTTCTAAAATTGTTATCTAAGCAATTATTGAACCATCACATTGAGAAGTTGTTTGCATCCGAGGTGGCTTTGTGTTGAAATGAGACCTTCATTTTTCAGTTGGTCTACCACCTCATATTTGCATTGCATATCTGAACTGTTTATTTTTCAATAAGGTCCATTTTCTGTTTTTTTTTTTTTTTTTTATTCTTTCTTTATTAAATTTGTTTTTACTGTATGTTTGTCTATATAATCTTCAGTATTTGGAAGGTGCAGCAGATAGTGTTTAATTTACTTTATTCTTTTTATGTGATGTATTTTTATATGCCATGCGTTTTCTTTGTTTTAATTGCTTCAGTTTTTTTTGTTCTTTCTCTTATGACAGTTTCTTGATCTTAGCTTTCTCAAGTTGTGCCAATAATTTTTGTTAAGATGTTACTTTGCTTTGATTTATTATGTTAAATATTGTGTATTTGTGACTTTTGACAGTTTTTCTGGTGTAAGATTTCTTCTCGGTTATAATTTAAACATCTTGTATCAGTGACTTTCGGCATTTTTGTGGTGTAAGATTTCTGTCTATAAGTTGTTTCTTATTGTTGCAATAAACTTGTATTTTTTAATATAGCTGAAGCAGTTCATTATTTCTGTTTTGTCCTCTGTTGTACATCATATCGTCTCTAAGCCTCTTGTTTTGCATGTTCTTTTTCGGTAGATTGATGTTTTTTTTCCGTTACAGGTTGGCAGCTGAAAGCAGTGCCTAATTTTCTGCTAGATGCTATATCCATCTATATAGGATTTCTGTACAGTATTCTCATTCTCAGCTCTAGTGCCTCTGCAAAGGACAGCACTACTTTTTACCTTGGGACCTCTGTCTTCAGTTTTTCTTTTTGATTTATCAGTTTGTATGAGGTAAATGATATGCTTTTATGTGTCTCAGTTTTATCTTGGTAAGATTCTGTAACCAGCAGGGTCCACCTTGTAGAGGTACTGACTATGGATGAATTTATTTCCACCAGCCCTTTTCTTTTCACTGATTTCATCCCTCCATCTGGACCATTTTGGAGAAGTTGCACATTAATGAACAGATGTACAGTAAACCAGATTTTTAGAAAATTATGTTATGAAAGAAAATCTATGTTTGAAACTGAGAATAAGAGTACTTAGAAGATGTAAATTCAGTGTAGGAACTCGGATAGAATTTACATATTGTTCCCCAAGATACAATAACTATGGTAGACTAGACAGAAACTTATGCTTCACAGGAATGTTTAATTGAAAAGTGTGACATTCATTCAGTAACTGTTTCAGCTCATATGCCACTAATTACGAAGATAAAAATACAGGGTAATGAAGTAAAGATGAGTGAATGGTGTTTTCCTACCTACCTGTTAGGAATTTAAAGAGTGGTTAGTGGAAGTTATTTGGGAGTTAATGGAGAAGATTTGAAGGTACACCAGAAGTTATAGCTAGTGAGTGGGGTAAAAATTAAAGTGAAGTTTAAAAAAATAGGGTAGAAATAAAAGAGAGATGGTTATGAAGTAACAAGAATTATTTAGAGGGGCTGATGAAGGTTTTACTATACAGAATAAGGGGAATCTCACAGAGCAAGAAGAGGGACAACTGCAGTGTGTTAAGAGAAAATAAGGCAGTACATGGATAATATGCATGACTTCAGAAGGATTGCTGTTGAACAACTGTGTTTATGATCACTCCAGAGCATGACTTGGGCAACAGAAGTAGAAAGGGTTGTTGCCAAATATCGGGAGCCTACAACAAGAAGAATAACCAGATATCCTGTAGAGGTTATTAGAGAGATTTTGGAAATTTTATGAAGATTTCTAGAAAGCAGAGAAGTGGAGAAATCAATAAAAAGCACAAAATAGAAATATTTATGGAAGTCCTAATATACCAATGTTAGAGGTAGATGAGAGTAAACAGTTAACAATTTAAGATTTGAAGAATGAGATAAAAATAGTCATATATAACCAATTTGTAGGAAAGTCTCCAGGAATAGATGGCATTATGGTGGAAGTTAGGAAGCTAGAAGGGAAGAAAGTGATGATAATCTGGAAGGTTTTGTTTAACAGTATTTTTAAAAGTAGAGGAAGAGCCAACATCCTGGAATAAAGTTGTGGTGGCTATAATTTCTAAAGACAATAAAAGACCCATCAGATCCAGCTTCATATAGGGCCATTTCAATTTTAAACCAAAACATTTTTTTAATTTTAAAATTTTTTAAACCATGATTTTAAAGTGTCTTCAATAGCTAAACAAATGACAAAGGTATTGCCACAATTTATAGATATGGATCACTGTGTTTTTTTGTGGAGGAGAGGCAAACATTTGACAACATTAACAGAACAATGATGATCTAGAGGGAAGCAGAATGTAAGAAAATATCACTGTTGTTGGTGGGTCTTGATGCAAATAAACATTTTGCAGAGTAAACTTGGACGAAAGTACCCAAATAATGAAGGTCAGTGGATACCAAGTAATAAAGAGCTGGAAGATTTTATCTGGGAGGGGAAGATGGCAAGAGTTCAAGTGGAATAAGCTGTTTCTTCCACTAGAACAAGGTGGTTTGGGATTGCCTGATTTAAAGGGGTATTTCAGAGCTACACAGTTAAGGCTCCTATACATAGCACAAGCAAAAAGCTATAATTCAGAGTGGAAAGGGATGATCAAATGGGGGGAGGCTCAAGAAACAAGGAGAGACTGAGAATTTGGATGCAGATCTTTTAAGGAGAATAACAACAACCATACCAAATATTGTATTCATAAACTAGCAGAAAGTATTCTAAGAACTAAGCCAACACAGGAATGGAGAAAGGAGATTCTGCCAATAAGGATGACTAAAAATTAAGAATACAGACAGTAGGCAAGAGGGGGGTTGGAATTTACTGGAGAATACTGGCAAAGGAACCAAGGTTTTGGGAGCAAATAATTAGAAAGTGAAAGGTAAAAGAATATATTTGGACTACAGGCTAGAAATTGCATTCCCTGTCGAGGACTGATATCAGAGGCAAAGATAGAGAACTAGGGAGATCCTAAGCAAAAGACCAGCACTGGTAAAGTTTTTAGTAGAATGTAGAACAGAAGTTGCTGTTAAAGAGAATTAGTAGAGTATATAAAACATTGCAGGATAACTAATAAGAATAAATCTGAGAAGGTTAAGAAAGATTGGGAAGAGAGACTCGATAAGCAATTCACAAAGAAACAGTTGGGATATATGTATGTCTCCCAAATATGCAAAAAATCTAGAAGATTTAGAATCTTTGCTTAGAAATGTTTATATAGGTACTTTTCTACCCGAAGTAGACTCTGAAGAATTTTTCCTCAGCTAGCAAATGTTGAAGGTGTGAAGGGAAAGAAAGAGGTACTTGGGAACATAATTTTTGGGAGTGTAATGAGTTGGCAGACTTTAAAAATTCCCTGCCGGCTACTCTGTCAGAAATACTGGGTGAGCAAATTGGTATAACTAAGGAAATTATGTTTTGAGCTTATGATACAGAATCTGAATTGCTTAGACATAAGGCCTTGCTTAGTCTAATTATCGTGGCTGCGAAAAAAGCAATTCCTAGAAAATGGAAATGAAAGTCTAAACTAACTGTATTAGAAGTAGTGAATATAGCAAAGGTAAATAACAGTTTGAAATGGGATCTTTAGAAAAGAGTAGGCACAAATTACATAGAAAAGAACAGGAGTTGTGAGAACAATACATGCAGAATAAGGTTTTGGAGGAGAAATGAGGTATTAAAGAAGGCAGACTTTGAATGAGCTATGCAATGTTTGACTGATGATGACTAGATTGTAAGTGATGTATAATGTTTGTAATTTAAAAATGTCAGTATGGTTTGCTTTATTTAAATGTAGGATTGCCTGTGTCATAAGTGATTTAATAAAGATGTCTTTATGTAAAAAAAACGAGTGGAGGTAAACAAACCTCAAAACTGTCACTGTTAAACTATTTCTAACAAAATACTAAGCTGTAATTTTTGTGGTTCCTCAAGAAAAGAAATCTTCACTGTTTCAAGACTGACAGATTTTGCTTCCTGTGGAAGGCTCACTGAACAAGTTGCAGTATGAAAATATATTTGGTATTGGCCGGATTGATCACTTTTCACAAGCCAACTAGCAAAACAAAATTATCTTAACTGCAAACATTCTTTCATGGTCTCAATTTCTAAGTGTTATTATTATTATTTTAAAAACACCTTTATTGAAATATCAGTTGTGATGCAGGAAAACTTCCATTTATAGAAACATAGTCAAACTATAGTGAGTTCACATTTATAAACATTGTATATCACATATATTGCTCTGTATAATCAATCCAAGATTACATAAATTGTTCAGTTCCTGTCGTCTCATAAACCCTGTTCCTCCTCCAGAACATTTTTCTGCATGTACATTGTTCCCCCAATTTCCATTTTCTCATATATAATTTTACTTCCAACACTTTTCTAAAGATCCCACTTCCTGTTCTTTTATCTCTGTTATAGTATTCACTACTTCTAGTGTGGTTGGTTTAGACTTTGATTTCCATTCTCTAGTAATTTCTTTTTTAGCAGCCATCAGGATTAAACTTAACAAGGGCTTACTATGTCTAGGCACTTCAGATCCTGTATCCAGTTAAAAAAAATAATTTCCTTAGTTACCCTCATTTTCTCGCCCAGTATTGCTAACAGAGTACTCTGTAGGGAATTTTTAAAATCTACATAACAGCTACCAGCGAAGGTCAACTCAGTCCAACAAAATGAAAATTTCAAACTCTGGTTGCATTAACAGTATCACTTCCCATACTCCTAGTAGATTTCATCAGAACACGAAGTCCATTACTAACCCAGGTTCAATAACAGTTTACTTCCAGTCACATCAAGCTACCAATTAATCTCATACATATTCATATAGTTAATACATATTCATATGGTGGATACTTGGAGACATCCTAAATAGCAATCAGTTGTAAAAAACTCATGAAAGGTTTCCTTTAGAACTCTAAATAGAAAGTTTAAAACATTTAAAAACAATGTCGTATACACATTAATCTGTGCAAAATGTTAAAACAATAAATATGTATGGCTTAATTATAAAAACAATAAAAACTCAAGATTTTATCCTTTAACTTCTAACAAAGGTTTTGTGGGTATACATTCATTTATTCCTGGGGGAGAAGTGGCATTGAGTAAAATGTGCCATTTCACTTCCCTTTTCCCCAACTTTGCCTTCACATTACCTTCCCTAGGACTAATCCTATCTTGTTCTAAAATTGCAAATTTGAATGTGTTGCTAGTAAAACTTGCTTCTAAATGCCTATACAAAGCATTATTCAAATCTTTTTGCCTAATACAATACAGGTGGTCATATATTCGATTTCTCAAACGCCTGTCAGTCTTACCTACATAAAAACATGGACAGTTGGTGCATGTGGCTAAATAGACCATGTGTTGTGACAATTACCTTTCTTAAACTTAATCACTGTCCTGTTAATATTACCTAATGTAAGTTTTTTTTCTTCCATCACTACATGGCACTGGTTACAATGTCCACATTTGCTAGTACCCCCCATGTCCTTGCTTCCATTTCCTCTAGAGATAAAAGTTGTTTCAAATTTTCTTTTCAAGTTACATCCTGTCTTATATACAAAATGGAGTTTATTCCCCAGTGTTTTGTGGACACCTTCATCACACCTCAGTATATTCCAATTTCTTTCTATAATATTTTTTATGTCCTTGACAAAGGGATTAAATTGCAATATACATACTCTATTAAATTTACTAGTCTCCTCAGTAGTCGCAGTGTTACTAGACCCTTTAGTTGTTCTCCTATCAGCCTCCAACAGGGGCTTGTATTTTTTCCCCCACTCCCGCTTAACATATTTAGTGGTGTCATCTGTTAAGTGCATTGGAATATCCCCCCTCTCTAAACATATTGCCAATGTTGTCTATTTCATGTACCATCTCCCTATAGTCTGATGTAATTCGGGCAGCTCTAATACATTGTCCCTTAAGAATAAGAGTTGCTTGCAAAGTCTGCTTTCTATGAATTTTGGACTTGAAACCACCTGAAGCCGAGTAATGTATGTATCTAAATAAGATGTACCCTTACTACTGAAACTGTGTTTAAATTTAAGATATGTACTCAACTTATTCAGGTGTTCTACAAAGGTCCCCATCTCTTCAACAGAACCAGTCCATAAAATAACTATATCGTCCAAAAATCTGACATAACATCTAACATGTTGGTACCATACATTTTTAAAAATGTGTTCTTCCGTCCAGTCCAGAAGCATAAGGTTAGCGTAAATAGGGACGCATGCGGCGCCCATAGCTACCCCCAGGATTGCCTGAAGTATTCTCCTTCATAATATATGTAGTTGTCCAAAACGAAACACATGAATTCCCCTAATAAACTCACTATGTCCCAATCAAGCTGTGTATATCTTTTTATACTATTACTAAATCTAACCAAATCATCATCCTTAGGTATACATGAAAACAGGCCCACTACATCAGTGGTTAAATATATTGAATTTTCCTTCCACAAATGGGGTTTTAATCGACTAAGAAATTCCCAAGAATCCTTCACTATGTGTGGGACCTTTTCATATATAGGTTTCAACCATCTATCAATCTGAAGGGAAAGGTTTTGCTCTTACTACCTGATATTATGGGGCGAAAAGGGGGGGGTCATCCAGTTTGTGCACTTTAGGAATTCCCACAAAAGTAGTTAAACTGGAAATTCAACTCGTAAAAATTTGTAAATACCTAAATACCTATATCTGTTCTATTATCCAATAAAAATTCTTCTAAGTAAGAATCAATTCGCCGATGGGCTATATTAATTTGATTAAATCGAAGAAGTTTCATACTTCCCTGAATTATTCAGAATATCATATATTTTGTTAATATAATCACTGGTATCGTACATAATGATACCCCTCCCTTGTCCGGTTTCATTATACGTATATCATTGTTACTGCGTATTTCATTTAAACTTTGATATTCCCTTTTACTAATATTAAATTTCATCCTAGTTTTTTTGCTGTTTTCCTGATACCTATATAATTCATCCGTCACTACCTTTTCATAAGTAGCACGGATATTATCCATAGGGGGCGTGAAATTACTTTTCTTTTTTAATTCATTGTTCATTTTACCTCCTTCTCATCCTGAAAATAAAGCTCTAGATTTTCTCAGAAATATTTTGAATTTTATAAATTATCTACTAAATTAAATTTCTTATTTGGAACATATTTCATACCCCTAGCAAATAACAAAAAGAGCTCTTTCTCAAGTTTATACTGGGCATAATTAAAAAATACTAAAATCCCCCATACTGTATTTTACCCCATTTTGCTGAATTATATGCTGTTCCACGAGTGTCCTCCTTGATTCGTTTTTCTCCATCCCCTGTTGTACGGTTGATATTCCCAATTTCTGTTGTGCTGTTTCCTGTAATTCTTCCTGTATTCCCCCATCCAATTCTGTTTCCTTCCTCCTAAAAAATGGCTGTTGGTCTTATTGCTACTATTGTAATACCCTTTCTAGGTGTAGTGTTCACCATTTTCTTTTTGACCTTGTTCCTTTATATTTATTCCTCCACCTATATCTTTCCCTTTATTCCACCTATATGCTGTACATTTTTCATATTGCTCAATGACCCTTCTCAATTTGTGACACTTCCTGTCAAATATTTTGTTACTGTTTTTTTCTCTACATCAAATTGTTTGCTGTACAGTGTTTCCCATTGAGAAAAAAAGTAAATCTTTCAAGATTATTTCATTCGCTTCTTCCACTTCCTTAAACATCCTACATAGTTTATTATCATTACAATTAGTAATAAATTCCATGAACCTAAATCCAAAACTGTCAAACATTTGATTGCATTCAAGTATGTTTGCTTCAGACAATTCAATTCCTAAGGGTTGTTTAAAAAAATGTAAACTCATGGGGTACAGCCTTGAGCTCGATGCAGGGTGGTAGCTATGGGCGCCACATGCGCCCCTATTTGCGCTAACCTAGTGCTTCTGGACTGGAAGGAAGAACACCTTTTTAAAAATATATGGTACCAACATGTTAGATGTTATGTCAGATTTATGGACGATATATTTATTTTAAGAACTGGTTCTGTTGAAGAGATGGGGACCTTTGTGGAACACCTGAATAAGTTGAGTACATATCTTAAATTTACACACAGTTTCAGTATTAAGGCTATATCTTATTTAGATACGTACATTTACTCGGCTTCAGGTGGTTTCAAGTCCAAAATTCATCGAAAGCAGACTTTTAGCAACTCTTATTTAGTGTTTTCCAGTAGCCACCCTAGTAGCCAGAAGAGAAATATTCTTAAGGGACAATGTATTGGAGCTGCCCGAATGACATCCGACTATAGGGAGATGGTACATGAAATGGACAACATTGGCAATATGTTTAATTAGAGGGGATATCCCAGTGCACTTATAGATGACACCACTAAGTATGTTAAGCAGGAGTGGGGGAAAAGTACAAACCCCTGTTGGAGGCTGATTGGGAAACAACTAAAGCATCTAGTAACACTGCGACTACTGAGGAGACTAGTAAATTTAATAGAGCATGTATATTGCAATGTAATCCCTTTGTCAAGGATATAAAAAATATTATCGAAAGAAATTGGAATATCCTGAGGTGTGATGAAGGTGTCCACAAAACACTGGGAAATAAACCCCATTTTGTATATGACGGGATATAACTTGAAAATAAAATTTGAAACAACTTTTATCCCTACAGGGAATAGAAGGAGGGACAGGGGGGTACTAGCAAATGTGGGTGGACATTGTTACAAGTGCCATGCAGTGATGGAAGAAAACAAACTTATATTGGGTAATATTAACAGGACAGTGACTGTTTAAGAAAGGTAATTGTCAAACGTAAAACATGGTCTATTTAGCCACATGTACCAACTGTCCAAGTTTTTATGTAGGTAAGACCGACGGGCATTTGAGAAATCGAATATATGACCACCTGTATTGTATTAGGAAAAAAGATTTATTTGAATAATGCTTTGTATAGGCATTTAGAAACAAGTGTTACTTGCAACACATTCAAATTTGCAATTTTAGAACAAGTTAGGATTAGTCCTAGGGGAGGTAATGTGAAGGCAAAGTTTGGGGAAAGGGAAGTGAAATGGCAAATTTTACTCAATGCCACTTCTCCCCCAGGAATAAACAAATGTATACCCACAAAACCTCTGTTAGAAGTTCAAGCATAAAGTATTAAGTTTTTATTGTTTTAATAATTGAACCATACATATTTATTGTTTTAACATTTTGCACAGATTGTATTAATGTGAATACTACATAATTTTTAAACTTTCTATTTGGAGTTCTAAGGGAAACCTTTCATGAGTTTTTTTTTACAATTGATTCCTATTTAGAATGTCTCTGTAAGTATCCACCATATGAATATGTATGAGATTAATTGGTAGCTCGATGTGATTGGAAGGAAGCTGGGTTAGTAATGGACTTAGTGTTCTGATGAAGTCTGCGATTCCTATTTAGGATGTCTCTTTAAGTATCCACCATATGAATATGTATGAGATTAATTGGTAGCTCGATGTGATTGGAAGGAAGCTGGGTTAGTAATGGACTTTGGTGTTCTGATGAAGTCTGCTATGAGTAGAGAGTAGATGAAAGCGCTTAACCCTTGTTTTGTATAATAAAAGTGTTTGCTTCAATGGCCCGTGCTCTAGCGTGGTTTCATGGGAAGTGATACTGTTAATGCAACCAGCGTTTGATATTTTTCTTTTTGTTGGACTAAATTTTTAAAATCTGCCAACTCATTACATTCTGAAATCATATGCTCATAGGTACCTTCATCTTCCTTATTATACCTCCAACATTTGTTATCTACTTGAGGAAAAATTCTTTAGACTTTTGAGGTATAAAAGTATCTATACAAACACTTCCAGGCAAAAGTCCTAAATCGTCTAGACTTGGTTGCATATTGGGAAGCCATATATATATGCCCTCCCATTATTTGTTTGTGAATTGCTTATCTAATTTCTTTACCCAATCTTTTCTGACTTCCTTTGATTTTTTTTTTATAGTTATTGTGCAATATTTTATACGCATTACTAATTATCCCTTTTTAACAACAGCTTCTGTCCTAGAGTCATTGAAAAACACTACTAGTACTCCTCTTTCACTTAGGATCCCCTTATCCTTCTTTGTCTATACTCTATGAATCCCTGAAAGGAAAGACAACCTTTGTAAAGGATTTTAGATGGTTGAGATGAGACTGAGGGAGGGCTGAACGACTCTAGCTGGTTTTGTGATACTAGTTTTGATATAGAAATGTTGATATTACAGTAGCAGAATTTTGATGGCCGAATTGCATACTATTAGCAGTCCAACACATAGTCCATCAGTTCCTGATTGTACATAGCTGGGGATAATTTTCAGACATTAATTTTTAAAAGAGGATTTAGGTTATCTGAAGTTTGTTTCTGTTGATGGATCTGAATGCTTAGAGAATCAGGTTCATTTTAATTTGGTCTTAGTTTGGAAAAGGAGGTTTATGACATTAGCTTCCTTGTAGGATGTAATTAATGTTTGTTTCCTGTTGGAACTCTTTTGGGTAATTTTGGAGTGAGGCTTCTCTGTATTTTAAGAAATCAGTTGTCGTCTGTTTTGCTGTTTGATTTCTCTGTTATCTGGTAATAAAAGTAATAATCTCAAGGCAGAAAACTTCAATAGTGGTTTGATGAGAGACTGCCTGAGGTCTTATCTGATGGGCAGAATTTTTTTTTTCTGGCAGTGGCTGTTTCAGTTTTCGTTGTGCTCCAAAGGGTTGTCAGAGTGAGGGGCAGTACTGGTGCCTAGTTAGAACATGCAAGTTTAGACAGAAACTAGCTCTTATGATTTAGATTTGAGGAAACATGACTTTTTTTCCTGTGTGCGTGTTTTTTTTGCCCTCTACATACCTAACCATCAAACCCCAGAGTTTTGCTTAGGATGAGAGAGAGAGAGATCAGGAGCGGTGCTCTCATTCAGGTAACCATGAGGGTGCTTTAGCCCTAGCCCTCGATGGCATGGTGGCAGTGATGCCTTTAGATGATTTAACCCAGCTTCTGGGTGGTGGTGGGAGTTATTGTCTTGCATTGCATAGGTCCGCAATGCATTTATCATGAAAGGGAACACTTCTTGACACCAGTGTTGAAGGCTGTTACAAGACAGTGTCTTGGTGAGAACAATGCCAGCCCCCAGTGTGCTGACTTTCATTACTTACTGCCCTTCCTTTTATAGTCCCTCGCAGTTAGGATGTGCATATCCTCCCTTGTCAGGCTCACAAACATCTAATCCAACGTGGGTCATCTGGGCTATAGTCAGGTTTTATTCCTGTACTCCACTGGAGCTGGATGAAGGAACATGACCTAATGGCTGAACCAAAAAACTTTATTCTTTGCAGAGTAAGAGACAAAATGACCTCTAATTGAGTGGTTTAGAGATCATGTCTGAGATATTTGTTAATGTCCATTGTTATTACTGTTTTTTCTTTCCAAGAGGTAAGATTGGATTCATTAGGTTGTGTTTCTGTGAAGAAAAGTAGCCCAAGGACATCATGAGTGGGAAGGTTTGATTTAGATTCAAGATGGAGGCTTTTGTCACCCAAAGTACTGAGTTATGCATAGTCAGACCAAACAGAATTGAATAAAGTATTTGAAGGACTTTGGGGAAAGGGTTGTGGAGGAAGTCCTTGACATATAAGCCTTTTGGGTTCTTTGTTGGGAAAATCTTATAAGAAGATGGTAGAACTTTGCCACCTGTTTGAATGCCTGGCCTTTGGCTTTGAAAAATTAGTTTCCTTTTGAGAAAGTGACAAGAATGATATTGCATGATTTAAACCAGATCTCTGTTTTACACTGTGCCAGTGTTTTGTCTTGAAACCAGGAAATGTATGTATTGCACTAATCTGAAGTCTAAGAGTTTGGTTTCAAGACGAAAGAAGGATTGGTTTCATTTATCACAGATATGAAAGTTAGTGCAAAGGATGTAGACAAATTAAGTGAGACATAATAAGCTAATGTCGTAATTAGTGCAATGACAGTGATTATAATGGAGAAAAAGAAAATGTCTGTGTAATAGAGGCACTAGTGCCTCTGTCACTGGCTAGATGGTTCTGATTACCATATGAAACCTAATGTCTTCATTGATGGTCATAAAAGGGTGATAGTGCAGACAAGAACTTAACTGCAAAAATATCAGCCTGTTTACTTTTGCATCCTGTTATGTCTGTATTTACTATTGTGGTCTGTTTCAAAAACTGTCATTTTCTGCCCTCTAGGTTCTAGAAATTACTTTTTTAAGCCTATTTAATAAATCATATCGTAAATTGCAACAGAAGTTTGCATACTTTAATTGAAAAGAAAACAGACTGTAATGTCTATTATTATCATTAACTCCAGTGCTGCATACATTTCTAAATTCACATGAAACCCAATTATTTTGCATGTATTGTTTGTACAAATTCCATTTATTTCTATGAAATTTACTCCTTTTCTTTTTCAAATATCTGACTTTCTTCCTTTCCTTACATTTACTTTCATCCTTATAATATTTAGAACTTCTGCTTGCAAGTAGTGTTTGTAGATATTGATCCCTAGTTTTTAGTTTTTTTTTTTTTTAGTAGCAGTAGCAATAACAAACTCTACTATTCTGTCTAAGTTCCATCAGCTCCCATGTCACAGCTGACCATAATCATTTCCATTTGTCTATTTTTTCCCAAGAATTTCTGTCAAAAGTATTCTGTAGTGAATTTTTAAATTCTTCTAACTCATCACATTCCCCAAAAAACATGTTTTTAGTTCTTCCCCATCGCATCTCCAACATTAGCAGCTTACCTGGGGTATAAAAAATATCTAAGCAAATTGTTTGTGCAAAAATCCTGAACATTCTGGACTTTGTAACGCACTTGGGTGCCCTATGGATTTCTTTACATTGTTTGTAAATTATATCTCTATTCTTTTTCCAATCTTTTGTAACCCTCTCTGACTGATTGTCATAGTTACCATTCAGTATTTTATATTCCATACTAATTATTCTTTAACAGCGTGTTGTGGTCTAAACTTGACTAAAGCTCTACTAAAGGTGTTCTTTCCCTTACCACTTAGTGTGTAGGTAAACAAAAAGGTAGAGATGTCATTAGTCTCGGTCCTGCAGTACAAACTTCTTTGCCTTAGCTCAGTATGTTATCTTTCCGTATGAGTTATTTGCTCCCAGTATCTTGTTTACTTAATTTCCTTTAATAAATTTCAACTCCCCCCTCTTGCCTACCTACAGACATCCCGGTTTGGTAAAACATCCTTTCTCCAATCCCATGCTGGATTGCTTCTTTATGAATGTAGTATTTTGTCTGGCTGTCGCTATTCTCCTTAAGAACTTTCATCAAAAGTAGACTCCTTGTAACTCTTAAAATCACCCCCCCCCCCAATTCTGTCATCATCCTTTTCCATTTTGATTTATAACCTTCTGCTTTAGTTGTGTATAAGCCTTAACCTTGTAAATTTGAAGTCCCGTTTCAAATCATTTCACTTTGAGCCACTTTGTTCTGTGGCAGATCACGTTATCCCACTTAACTGTTGCCCACTTAACTGTTGCACTCGTTCTTTCTCCAAAATGGTCACCTCTTTGTTAAATGCCAACCACATGTTCTTTGGTTGATAAAAATGCCTGACCTGCATATAATTCTAAAATGGGCTAAGAACATTTTCACTACTTGAATATTCTTATCCAGAAACAAGATCTTCCAGCCTCCTATTTTTCGTAATTTTTTGTCTGTGTAGTTTCTTCCAACACATCCTTAATTGGATAAACACAGTCCTTTTTTAATCCATACACTTTATTACTTCATCTTATCATGCCCCCATAAGTATGGGTAGTGTTGAAGAAATTCACATGTAGGTACATAGTTCACTGCAATGGCATTTGCTGTATCTTTATTTTATATAGTTAAAAGACTTGAAAACAGTCTCAGAATGTTTCACAACACCATTATTATTTTTTTTCTGGCGTTATCTAATACAAAATAATATAATCTGCAAGTAAAGTTACCCTTTCTCTATTATCATAGCAGGTATGTCCTTGAAATTATGAATCTCTTATTTTCTTTGCTAAATGTAAAAAAACAGAGGGAAAAGGGGAGGCATCCCCTGTTTGTTTTATCTGTTGCAACATAAGAGAGAAGATTTTCTCCTTTTCTCCCTCTTAACTACGTTTTTTTTAATTATGCACCATCAGAAGAATAACTGGTTCATTGCCCCATCCCCTCAGCTCTTCAAGTGAAGTGCAAAAAAGTAAATAAATAAAAAGCACTTCACTGCAATAAGCTGTAATCTACATTGGAAGTGATCAGCTTATTACAGTTGGATCTATACCTCTCCAGCTCTCCCACTGAAGGGAAGAAAAAACTGATGTTCCTTCTACTGACACACTGGCCAGATGCACCACACACCCCCTCCCCCTTGCCCCAGCCATTCCAGTCCTGTTTCTATACTCTGTCCCAACCTTCCTTCAGCATATTTTATTTAAAAAAAAAAAAAAAAACTCTTCTTTTAAACTGTAGCAAACTGTTTGCAACATTTGTAGCACATTTTATACCCTGCCTATGAGGAGCACTACAGCGCTCAGGTTTTGGGTTAAAAAAATTACTTTTAAACCATAACAAACTGATTGTTAGGTTTAGACCACACATGGAGCACTACAGTACTCTGGTTTAACTGCAAATGCAATGCTGGCTTTTAAAAGTTGGTATTGCATTAAGGAAAGATCAGGCTCTACTGATCGATCCCTCAACACTTTGTGCCCGGGGCAGTTGCCCCTCTCACCCCACCCTAGCTGTGCTGCTGTGTAGCCTAAATGCTCCAATTACTGGTTTCCTTTTGTTTCAGCAGACCATGTATCCACTTTGTTCTTTGTGCTCACCAGTCTGTTTTTGATTTTCATTTGTTAACTTAGCAAACAAACTGGTTCTTAGAGTCATCTCAGCTATGAACTGGGTCAGGATGCACAAAAATGATAGTATATTTAAAGATATGAAGCGCAGATTAATGGGAAGCAGACACGTTTAACAAGTATGCGATTGACAGGCATAGAATGCAATAGTCTTCTTCACAGTAAGTTGTACAGGGAACATTTCAGAATGTACGTGTAGATATGTATGTTTAGATAAAGGTAAAGAAAAAAATACAATAAAATGTCATAACACATAATAAATAAAGGTTATTTTTTAATTGCAAGGAAACTTTAGATGTCCTTCCATATCACTGTTACAGTATTCATAATAGAAGGGATTCCCTGCCAAGGATAGCCCAACGTCCGTCCAATATACCAAAGCCTTTAGTTCTTAAAGGTGATATATGTCACATGTACACTCCCAGTTCAAAGAGTAGGCATAAAGGTGATGTACAGGCACACAAGTACAGGACTTCTGTTCCACTAGTCTTAATGCCATTATTGAATGTCAGACTGAACACCTTTCTTTTGTGTTGGTTACTGAGCCGTTTTTCAGATAAGTGCCCCATTGAGGTTTCTCCTTTTTTTTTTTCTTTTTTAGTGTTGGTTGATTTCATGTCATCCAGAAAGGAAAGATATCAGTGTGGGAGGCAGATTCCCCATAAAGACTGTCACGACCAGTGTCTCTTCTGTTTGGGTGCTTCCCATGACAATGCAACATATTCTTTCCACCAGCTTTTGTCCGCAAGACCGTACATAGTCTTTTCTCCTCCTTCTCTAGTTATCTTGAAAACCAGCATCTTAAGCTGTTGGCTTAAGATTCTATGGCAGAGTCTTCCCATCCCGAGGATCAGCCATTGTCCAAGAAAACATCCAAAAAATTCTGATATGTCTTCTGTCCAGCCTCCCCCAGGCATCTCTCTTGAGGCTAGTGAAAGTCCAGGGGATTGTCCGGTGGTTGCTTCAGATTCCTCTGCCACAACCCAGTTGGAAGCTGACTTCTCGCATGTCCTCGGAGGCTTTCTAGACATTTGCTCCAGACATTGAAGGGGAACCTTGGCTGATTATTTCCAAGGGGCCAGGGGGGATTCTGCAAATTTTAATTGGGGAAGAAATCCCTACTACACTTATTTAGTGTCATCAAGGGTTTGATCTTTCCAGGGTGTGTTGTGCAGGTGTCCTGCAGAAAACAAAACAGAAAACCAAGCATATTTCCCTTGCAGTTAAGGATTTCCAATGAGATTGGCAGGATTTTACTTAAGGGTTGTTTCATCCTTTAATGGCTCCTCAAGGTGTCTCTGTGCCTGCTCCTTCCTGTCTTCCACTCCTCTTAAAAACATAGGGAGCTGAACTCCTCTGATGGGGATCCGGATTCTGGGGAAGAGTATTTAGTCTAGTCTTCACCCTTGGACTGTGGTTCAAAGGAAGAAGATTCTATTGATCCAGATTCCCCTTTACAAGAACTCCCCTTTGGGGACACTGTTACTTATATGATGGAATTCCTTAAGCGAGATTGCCTTCAAGTTTCTGATATCTAGAAAACGTATTATGAGCTCCTTCAGGTGGAGTTTGCCAAGCCTTCTGCTATGCCCCAGTTCTGGCTGTCCTCTTGGATACCATCTCAGCAGCTTCTGTGGCCCCTGATTCTCATCCTCCAGCTCCCAAGAAACCTGACAGGTTTTACAAGGTGCCTGATGAATGTAAACCTCTGTATAAATTCCTTTCTGTAGTCTGTCAAGCCCTCCAAGCTGTTGTCCTCTACCATGTTATTTCTTTTAGTCAAGGATAGTAGGGCTATCAAGAAGCTGGGTAAAAACGTTTGCCACTTTGTCTTTTAGGGCCATTAACTACCAGACTTATATGACCAGGTACTATTTGGTCCTCCTTTCTCTGGTAATTTCCAGTCATCTTGATTCTGAGGGGAAGGCTTCTGAACTTTCCTTGTTGGGTTACACCTCTCAAAATTGCCCTCAGCTCAATTAAATGCAGTTATGATGCAGCTGATACTTCCTCCAGGGCTCCTTATTTGGTTCTGTTATGAGATGTTACTTTTTGCTTCGTCTTCAGACTTTGCCTGGTGACATTAAGTTCAAATTATTGGATGTTCCTTTGGATAATAAAAACCTTTTTGCTGCTGCTGAACTTTTTAAGTCTCTCCAGGATAAGGGCAAAGCCTTGCAGGAGTTGAAACTTATTTTTGTTTTTCCTGTTACAAAATTTTAGAGGAATTGCCCTCCAAATCTGCTTTTGTTTACAGGCAGTATCACTCTGTGCCCAAAGGTAAAAAAGGTTCTAGGTATGTGCCTCCTAAGTCTACTCTGACCCCTACTTCCCAGAAACCTAGTTTTCAGTGTAAGCCAGGTTCCGTTTGACAGTTTGCTTCTCCTTTCCCATAGCCAGGTTCCTTTCATCCCTCCATCTTTCTGTGTCCTTCCCAAATTGGTTAAGAAATCCCAACAGACTCTTGGGTTCTGTCCATTATCTTCCACGGGTATTTCATGGTTTGGAAATCCCTTCCTCCCTTTTTGGGCATCCCTGAACTTTCTCTGAGTAAAATCCTTTCTCCCCCCAGAGGTGATGGATTCTCTGTTGATCCAGGGCACCATGCAAATTGTACTCCCCACCCGGGTAGGGAGGGGGTTTTCTTCTAGAATACTTTGGGATTCTAGGAAGGAGGGCACTTGGAGACCAGTTCTGAACCTTTCCCAGCTCAACATCTTTCTTAAGATTCATTCCTTTTGGATGGTGTCTCTTCAAACCTTATTTCCCCTTCTTCTTCTACCCCAGGCCTTTCTGGTCTCTCTGGATCTCAAGGATACCTTCCTTCATATCCCCATCCATCCTCTTTTTTCAAGGTTTTGTGATTCTTTGTTTCTTCCTTGCATTTTCAGTTCTCTTATTTGCTCTTGGGCCTCTCTGCTGCCCCAAGGGTGTTGACCAAATGCCTCTGTCTGTCATTGCCTTTTGCAGGATGAAAGGGATTCAGATCTTTCCTTATCTAGATGGTCTACTCATTCAAACTTCCTGCCTCAGGCCTCTGCTTCAGGATCTCCAGTTTACATTTTCCTTGTTGCAGGGTCTGGGATTCACAGTAAACTTTCAAAAATCAGCTCTGACCTCCCTCTCGGATCATGTTTTCTTTGGTTGCAGGTTCTAGACCATCCCTATGCCGGCATCTCTGCCTTCCCCCAAGGCCCTGTAACTTTTATTCATTTTTTCCATTTTCTTCTTCACTCATAGCCAGGGAGTTTTTCAGGGTCCTCAGGTTCATGGCTTCCACCATTCCCATGCTTTGTCTGGTCAGACTCCATATGAGAAAGCTACAGTGGTACCTCAAATCAGTGTGGCTTCAACATTGCCATCCCCTGGATTTCCCAATCCCCATTCTTTCTTGTCTTAAGCTCAGTCTTCAATGGTGGATTCTTTAACTTTCATTCAATGCTGGGCTTCCTTTCTGGGCTCCAGCCCTGACTCAAGATCTCTTTACAGATGCCTCAGACATGGGAAATGGGGCTTCCTTCAGCTCTCTCAAGGTTCAGGGTCTCCAGCCTCTCCATCAGAGGTTGAACCACATCAACATAAAGAGGTTGGACCACATCAACATAAAGGAGACAAGGGCTCTGCTTCTAGCTCTTTAGGCTTTTCATTTCCTATTTCATCCAGGGCCCCTCAAAGTTTTTGAGACAACACCACAGTGATGTGGCATGTCAACAAACTAGGGGGTACAAGGTCCTACCTTATTTGCAGATTAGCTGCAAAGGTCTGGGATCTAGCTATCCAGTATCAAGTGATTCTTTTCCCTTGGAGCATAATCTACTGGCAAAATGTTTGAGCAGGTCCAGCACACAAGCTCATGAATGGATGCTTCACAGAGATGTGTTCCTGGACATTGTCCATCGGTGGGGTATTCCTTGGTTAGATCTTTTGCCTCACCTCTGAACAGACAGCTTAATCAATTCTGTTCCAGAGTCCCAAATACTGTGGTTTGGAAAGTGGGCACCCTGTCTTTTCCTTGGAAGGGGATTTTCTTTATGCCTTTCCTCCCCTTTCTCTGCTGCCAAGAGTCTTGTACAAAATTACCCAGGACTCTCCCAAAATCTTGTTAGTGACTCCCTTGTGGCTCAGCCCCATTCTTTCTCACTTGGCTTGGACAGTCACCACAAGTTGCCTCACCAGGTGGACCTTCTCACACAAGACAAGAGTTTTCCATCCTAACTTGCCCACTCTTCAGCTGACAATGTGGGTAATAGGCTTTTGATCCCTTTTAGGAACATCTTTTGATCCCTTTTAAGCACATCTTTTCTGAGGACATGCTTCTGGTCCGCAGGAAGCCCACTACCAGGAAATCATGTTTGTCCAAATGGAAGAGATTTTCTGTCTGGTGCCTCTCTCACCATCTGGATCCCCTATCTGTGGAGGTTCCTCTGGTTCTCTCTTATTTGTTGTATCTACTCCATACTGGGTTGGCTTATTCTTCAGTTAAAGTTGACCTGTCAGCAATTTCTGCTTGTCTGCCTTTGACTCCTCCTCTAGCCTTTTAGATCTAATTTCTTAAAGGCGTCCTTCATATCGGGCCTCCCAGGAAGCCTGCTCCACCTTCCTGAGACCTTAATTTTCTCCTTTAAAAGGTTGACTTAGGTTGCTTTTGAGCCTGCTTTTTCAGCTTCCTTAGCGTATTGTTCTTGGAAGACTCTTCTTCTTTTGGCTCTCACTTTGACTAAGTGGGTGTTTGAACTTGAGTGTCATGGCTGTTCCTCCTTAATTAGTTTTCCACAGAGGTAAGGGTGTCTGCACATACTAATCCATCTTTTCTTGCCCAAGGTGGTTAATGCGTTGTCCCTTTTAATTACTCTTTTCAGTTGCCTTCCTTTTTTCCTTCTTCACAGTCTGCCAGTGAGGAGGTTCTTCACACCTTGATTTGCATGGACAGCTTGGATATTATTTGGATAAAACTAAAGTTATTTACAAATCTGAGCAGCTTTTTGTTTCCTTTCATCTCAGGGTTTTGGGTTCAGCTGTTTCTAAGCAGACTATCTCTTCCTGGATTTCTAAAGCCATTTCTTTTTGTAATTTTTAATGGTAAATGTCTTTCCTCTTCAATAAAGGCTGATTCAGACAGCAGTTGCTTCCTCTGGTGCTTTTTTCAAAGGGCTGGATACTATTTCCACCTTTGAGGCTGCTACTTGGCCTTCTGTACATACTTTCACTAATCATTATAAGTTGAATGTTATTTCCAAGGCTACAGCTGTTCAGTGCCATCCTCCTCCTAGGTTACTTCTTGAGTTTTTTGTACTCTTCCTTCTGTTATGAGTACTGCAGCAGTGATATGGAAGGACATAGTACAGTTATGTAATATCTTACCATAACAGTAGATGTCCTTCTCTTCACTGTTGTAGTATTCACTTCCTCCATCCTGCCCCCTCTTCTCTAGCCTTTTCTTCTTGCCCTCCTGGCTGAGAGGTCTTCTCTCTCTCTTTTCTTCTTCTGGATACATGTGTTCTTCCTTATCCCTGGGGACATTCTGTTTCTCCTGGAGCTTCTCCAGTTCTGACTGTGCATCCATATATTACCTTTATGCCCTATGCCTTGTGCGGGGAGGACATGTGTGATGTACAGCACCTGTAAGTACTTAAGGCTTTGGTATACTGTCTGGACATTGGGCTATCCTTGGCAGGAAATCCCTTCTGTTATGAATACTGCAACAGTGAAGAGAAGGACATTTACTGTTGTGGTAAGATTTTACACAACTGTACATTTTATAACCAGTAGTGTTTGCTATGTGTTTCCATTTTTCCTGTGCTTAATGTAACGTCTAATTACTGTATCAATGATAATCTCTCAATGATGGATCTCAATTATAACTTAATAAACATCATGTGTCAAACATAATGTCTCAGTGATGTCTATGCTTAGCAATATTATATGTAGAACTCCAGCTTTAGGCTGAGAAAGTTAACCAGTTGTAAAGTTACTATACAGTTTGCAGTGTTACAGCTAAGAGACTATAGCCACAGTTGCTTGATTTGCTTCTGTTTTATGTGCCGTGTTAACTGCAGTTAAGACCTATAGGGGAATAGCACTTG